>NC_137330.1:10641667-10684167 GCF_965287045.1 Carcharhinus amblyrhynchos | reverse complement strand
AGTGAATGTGGTGTTTTTTTGATTTTCAGAAGGCGTTTGACAAGGTGCCTCACAAGAGGTTATTACAGAAGGTCAGGGGGCATGGAGTTGGGGGTAGGGTGTTAGCGTGGATAGAGGATTGGCTGTCAAATAGGAGGCAGAGTGTGGGGGTCAGTGGGTGCTATTCGGATTGGCGGTTGGTGACTAGTGGAGTGCCTCAGGGGTCGGTGCTGGGGCCTCAGCTATTTACCATTTATATAGATGATCTGGAGGAGGGAACCGAGTGTATGGTGTCGAAATTTGCTGATGACACCAAGATTGGTGGAATGGCAAATTGCGCGGAGGGTGTGGAGAGTCTGCAGAAGGATCTAGATAGGCTGGGCGAATGGGCCAGGAACTGGCAAATGGAATTTAATGTTGGCAAATGTGAGGTTGTCCACTTTGGTAGGAATAATGGTAGGAAGGACTATTACTTACGTGGCGAAAAACTGCAGCATGCGACGGTGCAGAGGGACCTCGGGGTCCTTGTGCATGAGTCGCAAAAACCCAGCTTGCAGGTGCAGCAGGTGGTCAGGAAGGCGAATGGGATGCTGGCCTTCATAGCGAGGGGGATTGAATATAAAAGTAGGGAGGTCTTGCTGCAGCTGTATAGGGCACTGGTGAGGCCGCAGCTGGAATACTGTGTGCAGTTTTGGTCGCCGCACTTACGCAAGGATATTTTGGCCTTGGAGGGAGTGCAGAGGAGGTTTACTAGGCTGATTCCGGAGTTGAGGGGGTTGAACTATGAGGAGAGGCTGAATAAACTAGGCTTGTACTCGTTAGAGTTTAGATGAATGAGGGGAGATCTCATTGAGACGTATAAGATGATGAATGGGATGGATAGGATAGAGGTGGAGAGACTCTTCCCGCTCAGAAAGGACAGTAGGACTAGGGGGCCACAGCCTCAAGATAAAAGGGGGGCGGTTTAGAACAGAGTTGAGGAAGAACTTCTTCACTCAAAGGGTGGTAAATCTCTGGAATTCTCTGCCCGTTGAAGTGGTGGAGGCTGCCTCGCTAAATATTTTTAAGACGCGGGTTGAGGGGTTTTTGATAGGAGAGGGGATTAAGGGTTATGGGGAGAGGGCGGGAAAGTGGAACTGAGCCACGACAGATCAGCCATGATCTTACTGAATGGCGGGGCAGGCGCGAGGGACCAGATGGCCTACTCCTGCTCCTATTTCTTATGTTCTTATGTTCTTATTTACCACTTTATCTGGCGGCTCACTCCACACTCCCACCACTCTCTGCGTGAAGAATCCCCCCCCCCCCCAATATTCCCTTTAAACTTTTTTTTCCTTTCACCCTTAACCCATGCCCTCTAGTTTTTATTTTCTCCCCTAGCCTCAGTGGAAAAAAGCTGCTTGCATTCACTCTATCTATACCCATCAAAATCTTATACACCTCTATCAAATCTCCCGTCAAGTATAGGGGCGCTTGAGAGCAGATTTCCAAATCGGATCTGAATTGTGCCCAGATTCAGCACTTAAGGGTTTTACCATTTCCTAAGTGTCCAAAGGATGTGTCGGTAAAGGCGAATTATCAGGGTAAATATGTGGGGCTGTGAGGATAGGGTAGGGGGTAGGATACCCTGTCAAACAGTCATGATGGGCTGAATGGCCTCCTTCTGTGTTTATCGGGCGTCTATGATTCTAAAGAACATTTGCGAACCAGTGGGGTTTTTTTTACAACAACCCACGATGGCGTCACAGTCATCCTTTGACTTTGTTTAAAAACGCTTCCCTCCCTGCAGCAATGACCCCCTCCCCCTTGCCCCACCCACCACCCCTGCCACCACCCCTCCCAACTTTTCATCTCCCCAGTGACTCCTCGACAACTGTCATTCCAAAAATTGATGAGTACGAGAGTGGTATCTGGGGGAATTGAAGTAGGTTTTGTTTCTTGTACAGTTCAATCAGTTAAACAGGCAACTGTTATCTCATTGGTTAATTAAAAGCAGTGCGCCACTGATTAATGAACTGCTGATCAAATGGGCGAGTTTCATAAATTGTACTCAAGTAACACGTAACAGATGAAATTGACCAAAGAATTTGCTAGGGTTGACACTTCCACTGTTGAATCCAGCAAGTTGGATTTATTTTCCTATAATAACTCCAGGAGTCAGCTATTAAGGGGGCCAGAAGTCCGTGGTGAACACAGAGATCCCAACCAGGACAATGCAACAATGGACCCACTCAGGGGCCTGCTTTATACAGCACTCAACGTACGAGCTCCACCTGATAAGTTAATTACCAATCCCAGGGAGCTTGTATTTGATCAATCCTACAGGGAGGCCAGTGAGTCATTTCCCTATGCATGTTATCATATATCCTCATCTTTCAGCTGGTGAAATTTTCTAGGAGTATGTGATGGTAATGGTGTGGCGAGACCTGGAGAGGGAACAGACAAGATTTACCAGAATGGTCCCGGGGCTGAGAGAACTCCACCGCACTTGCGCAAGGATATATTGGCCTTGGAGGGAGTGCAGAGAAGGTTCACTAGGCTGATTACGGAGATGAGGGGGTTAGCCTCTGAAGAGAGATTGAATAGACTGGGTCTGTACTCGTTGGAGTTTAGAAGGCTGAGGGGGGATCTTATAGAGACATATAAGATAATGAAGGGGGTGGATAGGGTAGAGGTAGAGAGATTCTTCCCGCTGAGAAAGGATAGCAGGACTAGAGGGCACAGCCTCAAGATAAGTGGCGGGGGGGGCCAGTTTAGATTGGAGTTGAGGAGGAACTTCTTCACTCAAAGGGTGGTGAATCTCTGGAATTCTCTGCCCGTTGATGTGGTGGAGGCTGCCTCGCTAAATATATTTGAGACATGGGTAGATAGGTTTCTGATAGACAAGGGGATTAAGGGTTATGGGGAAAAGGCGGGAAAGTGGAACTGATCCACTTCAGATCAGCCATGATCTTATTGAATGGCGGGGCAGGCTCGAAGGGCTAGATGGCCGACTCCTGCTCCTATGTCTTATGTTCTTAAACTCACTTCAGTGCATCAGGTCTCCTGATTGCAAAGAATGTGCGGGAAAGGTTCAATCGACGTGCTGTAAATCACAAATGGCTCTGATAGCGTAAATAAGGAGAAACTGTTTCCACTGCCAGAAGTGTCAGTAACCATAACAAACAAAATTTAAGGTGGTTGTCAAAAGAAGGGAGACATTTGTTAACAAATTACTATGATAAAAATGCATAACCTGAAAGGAGGTGGTGGCTGAGTGGTATGATCACTAAACTTGGGATTCAGGGATCCAGGATCTTTTCCCCATAATTACTTTCATTTATCTTGGTCTCAGGTTGAAATTTCCTAAATTTGATGTCCACCCGAGTTACTGATTTGATTTGATTTATTATTGTCATGTGTTGGTATACAGTGAAAAGAGTTGCTTCTTGCGTGCTATATGGATAAAGCATACCGTTCATAGAGAAGGAAAGGAGAGGGTGCAGACTGTAGTGTTACAGTCATAGCTAGGGTATAGAGAAAGATCAACTTAAGGTAAGTCCATTCGAAAGTCTGATAGCAGCAGGGAAGAATCAGGGTCGTTGGTATGTGACCTCAGAGTTGTGTATCTTTTTCCCGAGGGAAGAAGGTGGAGGAGGGAATGTCCGGGGTGTGCGGGGTCTTTGAATATGCTGGCTGCTTTGCCAAGAGAGCGGGAAGTGTAGATTTGCATGATGGATTGGGTTACGTGATAGATTGGGTTACGTTTACAAACTTTTGTAGTTCCTTGCAGATTTGGGCAGAGCAGGAGCCATACCAAACTGTGATACAACTAGAAAGAATGCTTTCTATGGTGCATCTGTAAAAGTTGCTGAGAATCGGAGCTGACATGCCAAATTTTCTTAGTCTTCTGAGAAAGAAGAGGCGTTGGTGGGCTTTCTGAACTAAAGTGTCGGCATGGGGGAACTATGACAGGTTGTTGGTGATCTGGACACCTAAAAACGTGAAGTTCCTGATTCTTTCTACTTGGTCCCCGTTGAAGTAGACAGGGGTATGTTTTCCTTTACTCTTCCTGAAGTTGATGACTATCTCCTTCGTTTTGTTGAAAGACTAGTGACGTTGGGCCAAGAGTGGGCTGCTTCTGTTCAACCTCTCAATGCTGGGAGGCAATGGCCTAGTGATATTATCACTGGACTATTCATCCAGAAACTCAGCAGGTTCAAATCCCACCACAGCAGATGGTGAAATTTGAATTCGATACAAATCTAGAATGTCAAGTCTAATGATGGAAAAACTCATCTGGTGCACTGATGTCCTTTAGGGAAGGAAATCTGCCGTCCTTACCTGGTCTGGCCTACATGTGACTCCAGAGGCACAGCAATGTGGTTGACTGTCAACAGCCTTTGGGCAGTCAGAGATGGGCAATAAATGCTGGCCAGCCAGCAACACCCATGTCGCATTAATTAATAAAAACAGGCAGTAAAAGTAAATTCAATGTTAATTCTCAAAAGGATATTGGATAAAGACTTAAACGTTTGCACAGCTATGGGGAAGGAGCAGTGAAGTGTGACTAATCAGGTAAGAGCACAAGAAGTAGTAAAAGAAGTAGACCATGTGGTTCAGTAGTCTACTCCATCGTACAGTACAATCGTAGCTGAATTTGGACTTCAACACTTTCCCGCCTGCTCCCCATATCGCTCTTAGATCAGAGACCAAAGATCTGTCTCAGCCTCAATGATCTAACACCTTCAAACCTTAGGATAGACGTATCCAAAGATTGATAACCCTTTGAGTGAAGACCTTTCTCCTCATCCCAGTCTTAAATTGCCAGCCCCTGATCCTGTAAATCCTTTATTCCAGATACCCCTGCAGGTGGAAGCAACATCTCTACCTTGTCAAACACCTTTATAATATTTCAGTGAAACTGCCTCCATTATTCCAAACTCCAGAGATTGTGAGCCCAATTTACTTCACCCCTCGTCATAGGAACCAATCTCGACGCACAAAGAGAAGTACACCACAGCAACAGGCCATTCGGCCCTCCAAGCCCATGCCAATCATGATGCCCTAACTAAATTAGAAAGAACCTTACTTGGTCCATATCCCACTATTCTCTCCCTGTTCATGTACCCATCCAGATGCCTCTTAACTGTTAACGTGCCTGTTTCCACCACCACCACCTCCTCTTGCAGCATGTTCCAGGCACCCACCACTCTCTGTGTGAAGACTTTTCCCTGCACATCTCACTTGAACTTTTCTCCTCTCACCTTGAACCTGTGTCCCTTGTAATTGACACTTCCACCCTGGGAAAAAGCCTCGACCGATCCACCCTGTCTATGCCTCTCTTAATTGTGTAGAACTTTTCAGGTCTCCCCTCAGCCTCCGTCTTTCCAGTGAAAACAATCCTAGTTTATTCAACCTCTCCTCATAGCCAACACCCTTGAGACCAGGCAATCTCCTGGTGAACTTTCTTTGCACACTCTCCCCCAAGCTTCCACATCCTTCTGGTGACCAGAACCACACACAATACTCCAAATGCAGACCAACCAAGATTTTATATAGCTGCAACGTGACCTGCCAACTCTTGTGAACCTTTGCTGTACCACCTCCAATGCAAGTATCTTCTTTTCCTAAATATGGAGACCAAATCTGTACACGCCATTCTAGGTGTCACCTCACCAAAGCCCTGTGCAAATGTAGTAAGACTTTATTCTTGTTCCCCAATGAAGGCCCATGCGTCATTTGCCTTCCATATTGCTTGCCGTACTGACACGCTGACTTTGTGCTCCCTGTGCCGTTCCACTCAAGTCCCCCTGAACATGGGGTTTTATTCCTGTTAACTCCATGGGTGGGATTTTACGGCCTTGCTCCAGCAAGACAGGAAATTCCTGCCCGAGGTCAACCGACATTTCCATCATCCGCCCCTCCTTGCCCGCTCCCATTTCATGGCAGGCGAGACGATAGAGTTTGGGGCATGGGTATGATGGTCTGAAAGGTCTCCCTCCGTGTATCATTCCACAATTCAATGATTTTAAGTCCAACCAGTCAGTCCTTCAAGTCAACAATGATTAAGATCGATACAAACCTCATTAAAATGAAAGCCCTCTTGCTAAATTAAGAACCTCGATAATGGAGTGTATTAATCATTTCAGCCTGTTTTTTTTTAAACAATTCTTCCTTTGCGAATGATGTCATGCACTAATTCAAACACCCGACTTTTCAGATTCAGTAAGTGTCGGTTGTACGGGAAATGTGAGGTCTTTTATAGGTTAAATTATGTGCCTTCAAGCTTGCAGAATAATTTGTGGGTGTCACAATTGAATGTTAAAGTGCATTAGTTTCATCTTGTTTCCTTGTTTAATGATAGCACAAACAAGCTCTTTGAAGAAATGGGTGTTGCCCGGAGAATCCCTAGTTCCATAAGGTGATCAAATGTCCGTGAACAATAAGCATTCCTCTAGGGAATAATGCGAACTGTTACAGCAATGAAATGCAATATGCAGACATGATGGTTATGTTACTGGACGAATAATCCAGGGACCCCCCCTTCCCTGCCTCCCAGTGATAGGCCTGGCGAGCCATCGAAACGTCCGTTCACCCCGGCCGCACGGGAAGATCCCGCTGATGTGAGAAATTCCGAATCCTGAGTTTCCCTGCCCCACAGAGCCACGCTGTTGGATGTTATAAATGCTGACTTGAGTATGAATCTGACTGTGAAGCTGTCAGTGACAAAAAGGTCCAACAGGTTTACTGCCGTGCTTGAGGGAAGGGAAAGATGTTATGCTAACATTGCCTGGCTGATAGATGACCTCTGTCCCATGCCCGACGTGGTTGACTTTTAACTGCCTTCTATCGCAAGTTGGCTCAAACTGCTGAATGCAGCCATTGGAAGGGAAGGCTTGTCATCACCTTCTGAAGGGCAATGCATGTCGGACTTTGCCAGCACAGTCGGTGTCCTCCAGAATACTGGCCATTAGCATCTCTTAGCCTTTCCCCTAGTTTCTGTGGCTATGACTCATCTTTCACTCCCCCACCCTACAATATAAATATCTCCTACTGTCTTTTAGCTTTGCCAGAGGGTCATCTGGACTCCGATGCCTTTTAGCTTTGCCAGAGGGTCATCTGGACTCGAAACGTCAGCTCTTTTCTCTCCTTACGGATGCTGCCAGACCTGCTGAGATTTTCCAGCATTTTCTCTTTTGGTCCCCAGAAAACTTGGTTTTTATATCAGTGCTGCATAGCTAGCCTAACAGAATTATGGGATTAGTATGAAATCAGGTCAATTTATCTTTATGACTAAGAGTTGCAATGGTTTTTTTTTTAATCTCGCTTTTTTCATTAATTTTAATCAAAATCTCTTTCATGCTCTGCTCCTGGAACCCCAGCCTCTCGTTCTGATTCTCCTGCCAGTAGTATAATTTTGATTTGATTTATGATTGTCGCATGTTTTGTCGCATAGGACAGCACGGTGGCACAGTGATTAGCACTGCTGCCTCACAGTGCCAGGCATTTGGGTTGGTTCCCGGCTTGGGTTACTGTCTGTGTGGAGTCTACATGTTCTTCCCATGTCGGCATGTGTTTTCTCCAGGTGCTCCTGTTTCCGAAAGATGTGCTGGTTAGCAGCATTAGCCTTTGCTAAATTCTCCTTCAGTGTGCCCGAACAGGCGCAAGAGTGTGGTAACTCGGGGATTTTCACAGTAACTTCATTGCAGTGTTAATCTTTTGATACTAATAAATAAACTTAAACAGCAAAAACACAGCATACCGTTGATAGAGTACTTGAGAGAAGGAAAGAAGAGAGTGCAGAATGGAGTGTTGCAGTCATAGCTAGCATGCAGAGAAAGATCAACTTAATATAAGGTAGCAAAATACAGAAATATGCTGGAAAATCTCAGCAGGTCTGATAGCATCTGTGGGGAGAGAATAGAGCCAATGTTTTGAGTCTAGACTTGAAACATTGGCTTTACTGCCTCCACAGATGCTGTCAGGCCTGCTGAGATTTTTATGTTGTTATTCCAGATTCCAGCATCTGCTTTTAGCTGAATGTAAGGTAGGTCCATTCAGAAGTCTGATGGCAGCAGGGAAGAAGCTGTTCTTGAGCTGTTCTTCAGTTAACCGTTGATTCTGGTTCCTCTGTTTGGCTGGGTTCTTACCTGCGGCTGCTGGACTCAGCTAGTGGTCGATGCATGGAGCTCTTCACCACAGGGGTGTGGTTGAGGCGACTATCCTTGGGGGGGGGTGCCTTTAAGGGAGAGAGCAGGAGACGCATGGGTGAGAAAGGAATGGCAGGGTATGCTGGTGAGGTTAGATGAAGTGGGTTGGGAGGAAGATTGTGTGGAGCGTTAATACCGACACAAACCAGTTGGGCTGAATGGCCTGTTTCTGTGCTGCAAATTCAATGTGAAATACGAAGTGAATTATCTTCCATAGGTTACTGTTGGACAAATTGCGAAGTAAATAATCCAATTTTTGCTTACGGTGGATATAAACAAAGGATATTGTACTGACCTTGCATGCATAAATCTGCTTAATGTAAAAGAGAGAATTAATGTATCTCATCCTCAGATGCTCCAGGGCACTTTGTAAACAGTACTTCTCAGTCATAGTGAGGCAGGCAAATGCAGCAGCTCGGAAGGTACAGCAAGATCCCACAAAATGCAGAACATGAGTGGTGAGGAAGAACGATTGGCTTCTCTTTAAGTTATATCCTTTCGTTTAACATTCATCCAAACCAAGTCTTGAGGGACTCATTAATATCTCTGATGAATATAAAGGTGACACCTCCAACACTTAGACCGTACTTTGTTATACAGAGAGGAAGTTGGAGTGATGAGCGAGAGTTGTAATTCAGGTTAAACTTGATCACTTTGGCTTTCAGAAAGGATACAGTCTCATGGCAGTTAGCACTCTCATTACATTGAGGATGTAGTCTGCAATGTCACCAAGGTTTGATTTATTATTGTCACAAGTATTGGGATACAGTGAAAAGTATTGTTTCTTGCAAGCTATATAGGCAAAGCATACCATTCATAGAGTACATGGGGAAAAGAAAAGGAGAGAGTGCAGAATGTAGTGTTACAGTCATGGTTAGGATGCAGAGAAAGATCAACTTGATATAAGATCGGTCCATTTGAAAGTCTGATGGCAGGGAGGAAAAAGCATTTCTTGAATTATTGAACCCTGAAGTGCCGAAGGGGGCCATTCGGCTGATGGAGTCAGCGCCAACCACAACCCCACCCAGATCCTATCCCCATAACCCCATGCATTTACCCTAGCTAGTCCCTCTGACACTAAGGGGTAATTTACCATGGTCAATCCACCTAACCCACACATCTTTGGACTGTGGGAGGAAACCAGAGCACCCGGAGGAAACCCACGCAAACATGGGGAGAGTTGTGTGGAATCCGCACATCGGTGACCCAAGCCAGGAATCGAACAGGGGTCCCTGGTGCTGTGAGGCAGCAGTGCTGACCACTGTGTTACCGCACGGGTTGGTACGTGATCACAGACTTTTGTAGCTTCTTCCCAACAGAAGAAGGTGGATGAAAATATGTCTGTGGTGTGTCGGGTCCTTGATTATACTGGCTGCTTTTCCAAGACAGTGGGGAGTGTAGATGGAGTCAATGCTTTGTGTGATGGACTGGGCTACATTCACAACTTTTTGTAGTTTCTTGCAGTCCTGGTTCGAGCAGGAGCCATACTAAGCTGTGATACATCCAGAAAGAATGCTTTCTTTGGTACATCTATAAAGGTTTGTGAGGATCGTAACGGATACGCCAAATTTCTGACTGCACTAAGTGACCAACAGCCACCGACTTTGTGTCTGTTGTCATTGGAAGTGCTGAAATTGTGTTTCTATGATTTCTTTCACAATGTGTCCAGGAACTTGCGATCAATTAATTCCTGTTGTAAGGTTCTGGGATTGTAAGATCTTTGTCGACATGAGAGCTAAGTGTCAGAAGCAGCGTATACGAAGGCTGAAGCATAGAAAGCGGAAGGTGAGGCCGGGGTCCACGTGAAAGACTGCTGGTCAGGCTTTGTTGAATCTTGGATGGCAAATGGACTCTGATGCTTCTTTATCTAAGGCCAACAGTGCAGAGGCATCTCAGATGCTGGTTGTGCAAAGATCTTGCACGTTGGTTGTGGTCCTGTGCCTTCATGTCTGGTAGTTGCAAAATAAAATGGGAAAAACCAAAAACAAAAGAAATGGAACTGACCTGAGGCTTATTCTTTCTGAAGCTGATTGAGGGAGGAATGGTAGATAACACACTGCTCTGTCAAATAGTGCTGCAAGGTCATTTGGGTTCACCCATGAGGACAAACAGGGACTGTCTCATCTGAAAGAGGCCACCTCCAACAATGCTGCAGTGTCAGTGTCAAGGCTGTATTATGGCCCAGATCCTGTAGTCTCCAGAGCATTGAAGATCAGATATATCCCGGAAGATGAGCTACGGGAGCCCCTCCAAAGTCCCAACCTAGTTTTTCTGCTGGTATTTCCTGGGGAGTTTGAACTTCTCAACTCTCTGGCACTCTCTCACACTTGGAGAATTAAGAGTCATGGACCTCAGTTGATTCCGACTTAGCGAGGAAATGTTTCTCGGATAAATCCCAGTCTAACTCTCGGTCAACTGTTCAAGTGACACCCCAACTCTTTCCCCCTTGAACCTCTAACTCCCTGAGCAACCCCCTACCTCCTGACTCCCCCCTGACTACCCAACCTTGCCTCCCCCTCCCAACTCCCTTTTCCCCCTTTCACCCCTGACCTGACTCCCACGCTGACCCTCTGACTTCACCCCGAGCCCAACCTGACAAGCTTCTGCCCTGATTCCACCGCCTGACTTCGCCACCCTGAACTCTCAACTCTGACCCATCCTGACCGCCTCATCGCTTGTCCACCCACCCACTTCCGTCCTGACCCGATGACCCCTCAGCCAGAAAGTTTAGCGGGTGATTCTTGACAGTCAGTCAGAACAAATTATTTTTGCATTGTCAATGTGTACCAACTAGAAATGTAAAAAAAAACTTTGTTTGAACGTGCTTTGGACTGGTTTTCCTAAGGAAGTCCTGCAGAATTATCTTCAATTCTTAGAAGCTACTGGCAAATCTGATTGAACTAACAACTCTTATGTGTGTCGGAAGACCCAGGTGTGTTGCTGATTACACCAGAAATGTCCACCCATGCTCAGACTGCAGTATTATCTGTTCAAAACTGTGACATCCTGGAATGTTACAGCGAGTTTAGTCAGTCTCAATCTTTCGGGGGCTGTTTTCTGTTTATTTAAGGAGTATAAGGATTGTAGAAAGGAGCTTAAAAGGGAAATTAGGAGAGCCAGAAGGGGTCATGAGAAGGCCTTGGCGGGTAAGATTAAGGAGAATCCCAAGGCCTTCTATAAATATGTGAAAAGTAAAAGGATGAGAAGAGAAGGGATAGGACCTATAAAAGGTGAAGGGGGAAAGGTCTGTGTGGAACCAGAAGAAATGGCAGAGGTGCTTAATGAGTACTTTGCCTCAGTATTCACGGTGGAAACTGATCTGGGAGATTTTGCTACAGATTTGCAGCAGATGGAAAAGATTGAGTATGTGGATATTAAGGAAGAGGATGTGTTAGAACTTTTGAATTCTATCAAGATAGATAAGTCGCCGGGACCAGATGGGATGTACCCCAGGATACTGTGGGAGGTGAGGGAGGTGATTGCAGAGCCCCTGGCGATGATCTTTGCGTCGTCAATGGAGACGGGAGAGGTTCCCGAAGATTGGAGGATTGCGGATGTGGTTCACATTTTCACGAAAGGGAACAGAGATAGCCATCTGTTCTAGGACCCTTGCTGTTTGTCATTTTCATAAATGACCTAGATGAGGAAGTGGAGGGATGGGTTAGTAAGTTCGCCGATGACACGAAGGTTGGTGGTGTTGTGGATGGTCTGGAAGGATGTCAGAAGTTGCAGCAGGACATAAATAGGATGCAGGACTGGGTGGAGAAGTGGCAGATGGACTTCAACGCGGATAAATGTGTAGTCGTCCATTTTGGCGGGACCAACGGGATGAACGAGCACACTATCATGGGCAGGAGTCTTAGTAGTGTTGAAGAGCAGAAGGATCTTGGGGTCCGGGTCCACAGGAGTCTTAAATCAGCCTCACAGGTGGAGGATGTGGTCAAGAAGGCGTATGGTGTACTGGCCTTCATTAATCGAGGGATTGAGTTTAGGAATCGGGAGGTAATGCTGCAACTTTATAAGACCCTTGCCAGGCCTCACTTGGAGTACTGTGCGCAGTTCTGGTCGCTTCACTAAAGGAAGGACGTAGAAGCTATTGAAAGGGTACAGAGGAGATTTACAAGGATGTTGCCTGGATTAGGAGGCATGCCTTATGAAGATAGGTTGAGGGAGCTGGGACCCTTCTCCCTGGAGAGACGAAGGCTGAGAGGCGACCTGATAGAGGTTTATAAAATGTTGAGAGGAATAGATTGGGTGGATTCTCAGAGGCTATTTCCCCGGGTTGAAATGGTCGCTACGAGAGGACACAGATTTAAGGTGCGGGGAGGCAAGTACAGAAGTGATGTTAGGGGTAAGTTTTTCACTCGGAGGGTGGTGAGTGAATGGAATCGGCTGCCGTCAGTGGTGGTGGAGGCGAACTCGCTGGGGTCTTTTGAAAGACTTCTGGATGAGTATATGGGATTTAATGGATTGGGGGTTATAGATAGGTCTATGGATTAGTAGGTGTTGATGTGATCGGCGCAACTCGTGGGCTGAAGGGCCTGTTTGTGCTGTAGTGTTCTATGTTCTGTGTTCTTCCCCATAATTCCATTTATTAATCTTGGTCTCAGTTGAAATTTACCAAGTTTGATGTCCACCCGAGTCACTGAAAGACCAGTGACGTTGGGTCCCAAGTTTGGGATGCTTCTGTTCAACCCTTCGTTGCTGGGAGGCGATGGCCTAGTGGTGTTATCGTTGGCCTATTAATCCAGAGGCCCACCTGGGGTTCGAATCTCGCCTGGGCAGGTGGTAGAATTTGAATTCAATAAAAAAAAATCTGGAATTAAGAATCTACTGATGGCTGTGAAAGCATTGTCGATTGTTAGAAAATCCCATTGTCGGTTCAGTAATGTCCTTTTCGGGAAGGAAATCTGCCATCCTTACCCAGTCTGGCCTACACGTGACTCCAGAGCCACAGCAATGTGGTTCACTCTCAACTACCCTGGGGCAGCTAGGAATAGACGATAAATGCTGCCCAGCCAGTGATGCTCATTTCCTACGAATGAATAGAAGAAAATGAACAGTTGTGATTTTAATTCTGAAATATTCTTCCCCCCACCTCTCCCCTGACCCATTCTGTTCCCTCTGCACCGCCTCTGCCTGTGCCTCTGCCTCACCTTGAGTCAACTTTGGCATTGCAATTCATCAACTGTTGCCTTTTGTAAGGAATACTCAAATGCAAATTTCTGGCACTAAAAATCATTTACATTTGAAGCTCCTAGTATTTTTGATTCTGAGCCAGGGTTTTCTTTGAATCTGGTGCGTACTTGTGCAAGTTTCAACTGTCTCTTCACTGGAACTCATTTGTCAAGTTGAGAATTCGAAAGTGATGTATTCTTGAAAGTGTTATCACACAACGTCCTTCGTCAATCTGCTCCACCTCGCGCCACACACACACACACACACACACACACACACACACACACACACACACACACACACACACACACACACACACACACACACACACTCGCGCTCTCTCTGGTGCCTCACCATCCCAACCCAGTTACAAATTGAGCCAAGTCTCCGTTGCCTGATTCTTGACCTTTTTTTCCCCCTCGAAATCTTTATAACAAATAAATCCAAAGCTTTGAAATAAGTTTTCATCTTCATGCTTGCAGTGTTTTTTTTTCCCCTGGAATACTCGCAGCAGTGTTCTAGAGTATCAAGTCCTCCCCTGGCTTCTGAGCCTCATGATGTGGAGATGGGTTAAGTACAGTAAGAAGCCTCACAACACCAGGTTAAAGTCCAACAGGTTTATTTGGTAGCAGAAGCCACTAGCTTTCGGAGCACTGCTCCCTCATCGGGTGAGTGGGAGTTCTGTTCACAAACAGGGGATAGAAAGACACAAACTCAATTTACAAAATAATGATTGGAATGCGAGTCTTTACAGGTAATCAAGTCTTAAAGGGACAGACAGTGTGAGTGGAGAGAGGGTTAAGCACAGGTTAAAGAGATGTGTATTGTCTCCAGACAGGACAGTTAGATTTTGCAAGTCCTGGGGGTTATAGATAGTGTGATACGAGCCCAAGATCCTGGTTGAGGCCATCCTCATGTGTATGAAACTTGGCTATCAGTTTCTGCTCAGCGACTGTGCGCTGCAGTGTGTCGTGAAGGCCGTCTTGGAGAACGCTTACCCGAAGATCAGAGGCCGAATGCCCGTGACCGCTGAAGTGTTCCCTGACGGGAAGAGAACGCTCTCTTGCCTGGTGATTGTCGAGTGGTGTTCATTTCATCTGTTGTCGTAGCGTCTCCACGGTTTTCTGACCCTCATGGCAGGATTGCCTCAGGAGTATCAATAGCCACTAAGCTATTGGAAGCTCTTGGCAAATCCAGGTGGATTAACAACTCTTATCTGTGTGGGAAGATCCAAGTGAGTTGCTGATTTCACTAGAAAGATCAAGTGTCACATTTGTTTGCAGAGTGATGAGCACCTTCAATCCTTCCTTCTCAGATTCACCCATGATAAGGCTGCAGTCCTATCTGTTCAAAACCGTGACATCCTGGAACGTTAGAACAAGTTCAGTCAGTCTCAATCTTTTGGAGACTGTTTTCTGTTTTATTTAAGGATCTTTTCCCCATAATTCCATTTATTTATCTTGGTCTCAGTTTGAAATTTACCACATTTGATGTCCACCCAAGTGGACCAGTGACGTTGGGCCCCAGTTTGGGATGCTTCTGTCCAACCTCTCGATGCTGGAAGGTGGTAGCCCAGTGGCATTATCCTTGGCCTATTAATCCGGAAACTCAGCTAATGTTCTGGGGATGCCGGTTCGAACCCCGCCTGGGCAAGTGAATTCGCTTAAAAAAAACCTGGAATTAAGAATCTACTGATGGCCATGAAACCAATATCGTTGTTGAGGTTCTGAGTTTGTCAGCCTGTTGGTTTTATTCAGTTGTATCGACAAAGGTTCCTCCAGTTGAAAGTGGAGGGCCAGAAGTGTTTGCGAGAAACTACAATGGGGGTTAGTGTGTATGTATAATGCAAAGCTGCATTTGATTTCATAGAATCATAGAAACCCTACAGTGCAGAAAGAGGCCATTTGGCCCATCCAGTCTGCACCGATCACAATCCCACCCAGGCCCTACCCCCACATCCCTACATATTTACCGGCTAATCCCTCTAACCTACGCATCTCAGGACACTTAAGGATCAATTTAGCAATCAATCTAACCCGCGCATCTTTGGACTGCGAGAGGAAACCGGAGCACCCAGAGGAAACCCACGCAGACATGAGGAGAATGTGCAGACTCCACACAGACAGTGACCTAAGCCGGGAATCAAACTCGGGTCTCCGGAGCTGTGAAGCAGCGGTGCTAACCACTTGCTACTGTGCCGCCCTTTGATTTGATTTATTATTGTTGCATGTGTTAGTATGCAATGAAAAGTATTGTTTCTTGTGTGCTATCCAGACAAAAGCATACTGTTCATAGAGAAGGAAAGGAGACAGTTCAGAATGCAATGTTAACAGCTAGGAATATAGAGAAAGATCAACTTAATGCAAGGTAGGTCCTTTCAAAAGTCTGATGGCAGCAGGGAAGAAGCTGTTCTTGAGTCAGTGGGTAGTGTCCTCAGACTCGTGTGCCTTTTCCCGAAGGGAAGAAGGCGTAAGAGAGTGCGTCTGGGTTGGGTGGGGTACTTAATATCCTTCCTTTCTATAATAGGGTGACCAGAACTGTATATGACCAATGAAAACAAGCATGCTGAATGCCTTCTTCACCACTCTGTCCACCTGTGACTCCACTTTCAAGGAACTATGAACATGTACCGCTAGATCTCTTTGTTCTGTAACTCTCCCTAATGTCCTACCACTATCTGAGTAAGTCCTGCTGTGGTTCAATCTACCAAAATGCATCACCTCATATTTAATTAAATTCCATCTGCCATTTGTCAGCCCACTGGCCCAAGTGATCAAGATCCTGTTGCAATCCAAGATAAACTTTCTTCACTGTCCACTCTGCCACCAATCTTGATGTCATCTGCAAACTTAGTAACCATGCCACCCATATTCTCATCCAAATCATTAATATAAATGACAAATATCAGTGGACCCAGCACTGATCCCTGAGGCACACCGCTGGTCACAGACCTCCAGTTTGAAAAACAACCTTCTACCATTGGCATCTGTCATCAAGCCAATTTTGTATCTGTTTAGCTATCTCACCCTGGATCCTGTGATATTTAACCTTGTGCAACAAGCTACCATGTGATACTTCATTGGTTCTGAAGTGCCTTGCAACATCCCATGGTTATCAAAGGCATAACATGAGTGCAAGTTTTTTTTAAAATTTGTCTAAGGGCAGCACAGTGGTTAGCGCTGCTGCCTTTCAGTACCAGTGACCTGGGTTCGATTCCTGGCTTGGGTCACTGTGTGTGGAGTCTGCACGTTCTTCCTGTGTATGCTTGGGCTTCCTTTGAGTGTTCCAGTTTACTCCCACACACCAAAGATGTGTGGGTTAGGTAGATTGGCCACACTACATTACCCCTTAGGTGTCCCGGGATGCGTAGGTTAGAGGGATTAGCAGGGTAGATATATGGGGTTACGGGAATCGGGCCAGGGTGGGATTGTTGTCAGTGCAGACATGATGGGCCGAATGGCTTCCTTCTGCACTGTAGGGATTCTTTGATCTTCTTGGGCCTCTTTGCTCTGACCCTGCCTGCTGAGCAGCTTGAACTGTTGAATTTAGAAGAACAGTATGGGCCTTAAATCAACCCACATTGAAATCACAATGGCAGACTGCGAATACACCTCCACAATCAGGCTGCAATTATTGAGGGCAAACAGGCATTGTGAACAGAGAATAACCAGTTAAAATGCCAACATGAAGAGGGTGCGATGTCTCCAGACATGATATTAATGTCACAACCACCACCCTCCCTTCAGTCGCAAGCAGGCTTGCATTAACACTGCAATGAAGTTACTGTGCAAATCCTCTAGTCGCCACACTACAGCACCTGTTTGGGTACACTGAACGAGAACTTAGCACGGCTAACCAGCGTGTCTTTCAGACTGTGGGAGGAAACCGGAGCACCCAGAGGAAACACACGCAAACACGGGAAGAACATTCAGATTCAGCACAGACAGTGAGCCAAGCTGGGAATTGAACCAACCCCAGTGCTGAGAGGCAGTAGCGCTAATCACTGCGTCGCCCCATAGTATATTCGTGTTGGGTTCAACACATGACTTATACTTATGGTCCAGCCATTATTCGGACAACTCATCCACCCGCACGGCGACTACTTTCCTACATCATTTGGACAGCAAATAGACTCATCCAATTGGAAACCTGGCGATGATGCAGCTTGCATGGATATAACTGGAATGGGGCAAGGCTATTGGCAGTTTTTGGGGTGTTCACTCGTAACCTTAATGTAAATTTGAAGGAGATGCAAACAAGGCAGGGCGTGCCTGAATGAGAACATTCCAGCAAATTCAGCTCTGACACCCTTGTAGGTGGGGAAGAACTGATGACAACACTTTTAACGTGATTAACATTAGGAGGGAGGCAACGACTAGTGGTATTAGCACTAGGCTATTAATCCAGAAACTCAGCTAATGTTCTGGAGACCCGGGTTCGAGTCCCGCCACAGTAGTGAGGGAATTTTAATTCAACAACAAAAAAAAATGGAATTAAGAATCTACCAGTGACTGTGAAACCATTGTCGATGGTCAGAAAAACCCATCTCGCTCACCAATGTCCTTTAGGGAAGGAAATCTGCCGTCCTTACCTGGTCTGGCCGACATGTGACTCCAGAGCCACAGCAATTCTCAACTACTCTTGGGCTTCCAAGGATGGACAATAAATGCTGGCCAGCCAGCGACGCCCATGTCCCAAAAGTGAATGAAAAAAAATATCAGCTTTGACCCAACTGCTCTTGGAACATGGGAACTGATGGAGATCAAGGTCTAGCTGGCTCCCCTTCTCCCATCTCCATAGTCACATGACAAAAAGGAAATGGAGTTGTTAACTTACCATAGCAATCAATCTCCACCAAACAGACCCCCATCTGAAGCAAAGAAAACCCTGGTGGTGGAGAACTTTGGAAACCGGAGGTCTATTCTCATGTGATTTTCCCAAATAGACTATACTGATCATAGGTGGAGTCTCAAATTACTCATTCTGTATCCCAATTCCCTAAGAGAAGCTGAATTTAAACAGATCCTGACTAACTAATCTTACCAGATCTTTAGGAATCATAGACTGCATACGAAAATTTTCTTCAAGATTACCATTATATATTTTCTTTTTATTCCATCGGCAGCATGCTATGCCCAGCTAGGAGTGTGAACTTTTTCTCCAGCCACTCTATCCCACATCTTCCTAGAATTCTTACACTGAATTTCACCGTTGTTTTGGTTCACAGAACCATAGAATCCTGACAGTGCGGAATAGGCCATTCAGCCTATTGAGGCTGTGCCAACTCTCTGATAAAGTATCTCAGCCAGGCCTTCTCCATCTCTGTAACCACACCTATTCTGTGGAGATGCTGGCGTTGGACTGGGGTAAGCACAGTAAGAAGCTTCTCACAACACCAGGTTAAAGTCCAACAGGCACTAGCTTTCAGAGTGTCAGGCTCCTTCCACCCACTTAGCATGGCTAATCCACCTAAGCTACAAAAGGGTCGTAAATGAAGCCCTTTCCATTAGGCAGACCAGCTTAGGACTTGATGGATTGAGTTATAAGAAGAGGCTGGATAGAGTGGGACGTTTTTCTCTGGAACACAGAAAGCTGAGAGGTGACCTTATAGAGATCTATAAAATAATAAAGAGCATAGATCAGCTAGATAGTCAATATCTTGTCCCAAAGGTAGAGAAGCCTAAAACTAGAGGGCCAGGTTTAAGGTGAGAAGGGAGAGATGCAAAAGTGTTCAAAGGGGCAATTTTTTTTCACAGAGGGTGGTGAGTGTCTGGAACAAGCTGCCAGGGGTAGTAGTCGAGGTGGTTCCAATTTTGTCTTTTAAAAAGCATTTAGGCAGTTACATGGGTATGATGGGTATGAAGGGGTACGGGCCAAATGTGGACAATTGTGATCAGCTTGGGGCTGTAAAAGAAAAAAAATGGGTGGCATGGACAAGTTGGGCCAAAGGGCCTGTTTCCATGCTGTAAACCTTTATGCTTCTCGATGAGTACCTTGGTTTAGTTGGTGTTGTAATGTAGGAAACACAGCCACCAATTTGCGCGCTGTAACCTTCCACAAATAACAATGTGGTAATAACCAGATCATCTTTGTTTTTTTTTACGTGATGTTTGCAAAATGGAATCATAGAATCCCCACAGTACAGAAGGAGGCCATTTGGCCCATTGAACATGAATCAACAACAATCCCACCCTATCTCCATATATCCATGTATTTTCACTGCTAATCCCCCTGACGCTAATGGTCAATTTAACGAGGCCATTGCAGCTAACCCACACGTTTTTGGAGTGTAGGAGGAAGCTGGAGCACCCAGAGGAAACCCACGCAGACACAGGGAGAACGTGCAGACTCTGCACAAACAGTGACCCAAGGCTGGAATGGAACCTGGTGCTGTGAGGCAGCAGCACTAACCACTGTGCCACCGTGCTGTGGCTAAGTGATATTGACCAGGGCATTGTGGGGAGCTCTCCTGCTGTTTTGAGGAAATGGCATGGGCTTTTTTTTTCATTCATCTCAGAACAATGGGGGGCTCAGCTTACATCTCTCTGGAAAAAGACCCCTCTTGGCAGTGCGGCCCTCCCTCAGCACTGTCCCTCTTGACAGTGCAGCCCTCCCTCAGCACTTCATTAGAAACGCCAGCTTGGATTTTGTGCTCAGGTATCTGGGGTGGGACTTAACACCACAACCTTTTGACTTGGAGAGGTGAGTGCTGTCCGCAGAGCATCACTTCAGCCTCTGGTTCTTGCTCAGTACTTGGCCCTGGTTGTTTTGCTGCTTAAAAAAAAAAGGAGGAAGAGAGATAAAGGGGAGGAGGTACTGGTTAGCCTGACATCGGAGGTGGGGAAAATGCTGAATTATTAAGGATGTAACAACTGAGCATTTGGGAAGTGGTGACAGGATAGGTCCAAGTCAGTATATGTCCACCAAAGAAAAATTATGCTTGACAAATCTTCTGGAATTTTTTGAGGCTGTGATCAGTAGGATGGACAAGGATGTACCAGTGGATGCTGTGTATCTGGACTTTCAAAAGGCTCTTAACAAGGTCCCACACAGAGCTTAGTGAGCAAAATTAAAGCTGATAGTAATGGAGATAATGTAGTGACGTGGATGGAGAACTAGTTGGTGGACAGGAAGCAGAGTGGGAATAAACGGGTCCTTCCCAGAGTGGCAGACATTGACTAGTGGGGTACCACAGGGCTGGGACCCCAGATCTTCACAACATACATTAATGATTTGGACGAAGGAATTGAATGCAGTGTCTCCAAATTTGCAGACAGCACTAAGCTTGGTGGCAGTGTATGCTGTGAGGAGGGTGCTGAGAGGCCGCAGGGTGACTTGGACAGCTTGGCTGAGTGGTCAAATGCTTGGCAAATGCAAAATAACGTGGAAAATTGGAGGTTATCCACTTTGGTGGCAAAGACAGGAAGGTACGTTGTTTTCGGAATGGTGGCAGCTTAGGAAAAGGGAAAGTTCAACGTGACCTGGGTGGCATGGTGGGACAGTCGCTGAAGCAGGCGATGAGGAACACTAATGGCATGCTGGCTTTAAGAGCAAGAGGATTTGAGTGCAGGAGTAAGGATGTCTTGTTGCAGTTATACAGGATCTAGGTGAGGCCACACCTTGAGTATTATGATCAGTTTTGATCTCTTGTTCTGACAGAGGACATTCTCGCTTTTGAGGGAGTCCAGCGAAAGTTTACCAGACTGATTCCTGGAATAGCAGGGCTGACGAATGAAGAGACTGGATGGACTGGGCTTGTACTCACTGGATTTTAGAAGAGTGAGAGGGGATCTCATTGAAACATCTGAAATCCTGATGGGACTGGACAGGCTGGATGTGGGAAGAATGTTCCTGATGTTGGGGAAGTCCAGAACTAGGAACCGCAGCCTAAGAGTAAGGGGCAAGCCATTGAGGATTGAGATGAGGAATAACTTGTTCACTGAGTTGTGAACCTGTGGAATTCTCTACCACAGAAAATTGTTAGGTATGTTCAAAAAGGAGCTGGATGTGGCCCTTGTGGCTAAAGGGATCAAGGGGTATGGAGAGAAAGTAGGAGTGAAAGTGTACAATCAGCCATGATCATATTGAATGGTGGTGCATGCTCAATGGGCCGAATGGCCTACTCCTGCACCTATTTCTTTTGTTTCTATGTTTAGACTGGGAGGAAATATTACCTATTGGCCAGCCATAGCCACGTATTGTGTTGAAGCTATCCCACGTACAGACAGCAGATCTTGAATTATTGAAGAGGTGTCTGGGCGTTGAGTTGCTGTCTTGCGTCATTGAAATTACAATCAGAGGTTTATGCCTTGGCAAACGGGATTCGCATCACAAACCACAATTCTGACTGAGAAATGAAGTCATTCCAGCAAATGCTTATTATCAATACAATTACAGGATCATCCCACACAGAGAGGGCACTTGGCCCATAATACCTCTTTCCATTCAGTGGTAAAGCTTATTCACAAAGTTCCACACCCCTATTCATTCCTTATTATCTGGCAACAGGGTGGCACAGTGGTTAGCCTCGCAGCTCCAGGGACCCGGGTTCGATTCCCGACTTGAGTCACTCTCCATGTGGAGTCTACACATTCTCCCCGTGTATGCATGGGTTTCCTCCGGGTGCCCCAGTTTCCTCCCACAGTCCAAAGATGTGCAGGTTAGGTGGATTGGTCATGCAAAATTGCGCCCGATCAGGGGAACTAGCTAGGGTAAATGCATGGGGTTATGGGACACCCGCGTCCCACGAATGAATAATAAAAAAGTTACCAAATATTTCGGTACCACAGTTGCACTCTGAGAATGATAAGCTTGACAACATCTGAGCCTGATTCACGAGTCAGAAATAAAATCTGTATTGGGCACACAGGCTTAATCTGCTTGCTGGCAAAGAGACAAGAATAGATCAACTGCTTAGATGTTGTAAACGGCTGTTTAGCCAAATTTAAGGCAAAACTTCCACCCCATCTGCTGTATTCAGCTTGCTTTTGAACATATCTAACCAACAGTTCTCTGTGGTAGAGAATTTCATAGGTTCACAACTCTGAGTGAACAAGTTATTCCTCATCTCAATCCTGAATGGTTTACCCCTTATTCTTAGGCTGTGGCTCCTAGTTCTAGACTTCGCCAACATTGGGAACATTCTTCCCACATCCAGCCTATCCAGTCCCATCAGGATTTTCGATATTCCAGTGAGACCCCTCTCATTCTAAATTCCAGTGAGTACAAGCTCAGTCGATCCAGCCTTTCTTCACGTTCTGCCCATTATGTACACCAGGCCATCGCCTCGCCAGTGGGTTGCCATTGAAACTAACCAACGTCATGTTAAGTCTTAAGATGTTGGGTCCTGCCTCAAGGTTATGGGGATCGGGCTTGGGTGGGATTGTTGTCAATGGGCCAAACGGCCGCCTCCTGCGCTGTAGGGATTCTATGATTCATTTTTCAGGTCAAGATCCATTTCCTCATTGGAAGTTACTCTTGAATCTGTTTCCACCATAGTTTCAGACGGTGTATTCCAACTCACTAAACCAACAGTGTTAAAAAACTATGTACATAGTGGGCATAACACAGCAGATGGGGTGGAAGTTTTGCCTTAACTTTGGCTAAACAGCCATTTACAACATTTAAGCAGTTGACCTATTCTTGTCTCTTTGCCAGCAAGCAGATTAAGCCTGTGTCCAAAACAGATTTTGTTGTTTCTCACTGGTGAACCAGGCTCAGCTGTTGTAAGGCTTATCATTCTCAGAGTGCAACTATGGTTGCTAAATATTTGGTAACTTTTTTTGTTATTTGTTTGTGGGACATGGGCTTCGCTGGCCAGCCAGCATTTATTGCCCATCTCTACTTGCCCTAGGAAGGCAGTTCCGAGTCGACCGCGTTGCTGTGACTCTGGAGTCACAGACCGGGTAATGACGGCAGATTTCCTTCCCTGAAGGACATCGTTTATTTATCTATTAGTTGCAAGTAGGCTTAACGCTGCAATGAAGTTACTGTGAAAATCCTCTAGTTAGGGGACAGAGGGTTTTGCTGACAATTGATAGTGGTTTCATGGTCATCAGAATCATAGTTTCCCTACAGTGCAGAAGGAGGCCATTTGGCCCTTCGAGTCTGCACCAACCATCCAGGCCTTATTCCCGTAACCCCATATCTTTACCCTGCTAATCCTCCTAACACTGAAGTCAACTTATCATGGCCAATCAGCAGAATTACACACTTTTGGACTGTGGGAAGAAGCCGGAGCACCCGGGAGAAATCCAGGCAGACACAAGGATGGAATTGAACCCGGGTCCCTGGCACTGTGCGTCACCAGTGCTGACCACTGTGCCCCCTGCAGTGCCCACATCAATTCTTAATTCCAGGGATCTTTTATGGAATTCAGATTCCACCATCTGCCCTGACAGGATTCGAACCCAAATCCCGAGAACATTAGCTGAATTTCTGGATTAATAGCCTCACGATAAAACCACCAGGCCATCGCCTCCCCTGTGGGTTACCATTGAAACTAACCAACGTCATGTTAAGTCTTCAGATGTTGGGTCCTGCCTCAGATTGCCCCAACTGGTGGGTCTCTGAACCTTGACAGCCAAGTTTCTTTTGAGTTGTTGGCGCACTGCGCCAAGGTAGTGGCTGTTTTATAACAGTTGAGGTTTGGATAACCTTTGTCACGACCAGAGAACACCTGCGGTGCTCAGGGAGGAGAGGTTTCTGCCCTTTGGCAGAATTCCGATTCTTCGTTACAAAATCTCGCCTTTTGAAATGTTTTGGGTCCTCCAGCTCCCTTACTCGCCTTTCTGATGGAGGTGTATTTGAATGATATTGTGCTTAAAGAACACAATATGACTGAGCCTTTGAACGCAACACCAGAAGGGGAAAAGACTGCTATTGATCCTGGAAAAGGAGGGAAGATGTGGCGAAAGTGGGGAGTGTGCAGTGGACCTACCCCTGGGAAAAGCGTTTCAATTGTCTCCTTAGTAACCCCCATCTCGGTAATGACTGGCAAGAGCTCCAATTCATGGCCCCTTGTGCTCACTGACCAGCATATGGGAGTTTGGCAGGCAGCGGACAGTTTCGATGAGCTTCTCTGTGCCAACCTTGTTCTCTTGGTTGTAAAGCCCTGGGTGTTAGGTCTTCTCCCTTACTTATGCCCAACCTGCCTAACCTTTCTCAAGCTGCCTAGCTTTATTGACCAGCAAGAAAAGTTATGTATGACTGCATCATTGAGAATGAGCATAAACAATTACAGTGCGTGAAGACAGAGAATGTTCAATTTGTAGTTTTGTTTTAGCATTTGTGCAAAATGAGGCAAAAAATATGAATTTTGATAATGTGGGTGAAATAAGTTTCGCAATCATGGCTGCCACATTAATTTGGAGAAATCAGTTACAGTGATTCAAAGTCCTTATGTATGTAACTGTGATTTGTATTTAGAAAGAGGGCTTTGAAAAGGTGGCATAATGATTAGCCCTGCTGCCTCTCAGTGCTAGGGACCCAGGTTCAATTCTTGGCTTGGGTCACTGCCTGTGTGGAGCTTGCACATTCTCCCTGTGTCTGCATGGGTTTCCCCTGGGTGCTCCGCTTTCCTCGCATAGTCCAAAGTGTGCAGGTAGGTTGACTGGCCATGCTAAATTGCCCCTTAATGTCAAGGGGACCAGCTAGGTAAATGCATGAGGTTTATAGATGGGGCTTGGGTGGGATTGTTGTTGGTGCAGGCTGAATGGCCTCCTGCACTGCCGGCATCCTGTGATAATATGAAGTAATAAAATGGCCCTAAAATTATGGTTCAGAAGAATGTTATCTTAGTATCATAGAATCTGCAGTGCAGAAGGAGATAATTTGGCCCAACGAGCCTACAATCCGACCCAAGTCTCATCCCTGTAACCACTCATATTTACAGTCCTAATCCCCCTGACACCAAGGGACAATTTAGCGTAGCCAATCAAATTGTTCTGAAGTGGTGTGATAGGAGTAGAGAGATGGATCATTCTCTTTTAATCCTTGGATCTGCTAAAAGGCAGAACTAAACCAGTCAGGGCAGATCTGTAACACTTTGATACAGATTTATGAGTAAATTTTAAAGGATATGTTCTGGTGTTAGAATTTACTTGTTCATGTGTTATGTCTACGTGCTCCGTTAAATGTTGAAATGCTGATGTGGTGATTTTATACACAGCTTCAGCAGTGTGGCGGCACGGTGGTTAGCACTGATGACTCACAGTGCCGGGGACCCGGATTTGATTCCTGGCTTGGGTCACCGTCTGTGTGGAGTCTGCACGTTCTCCCCATGTCTGCGTGGGTTTCCTCCAGGCGCTCCTGTTTTCCCCCCCCACAGTCCGAAAGACGTGCTGGTTAGGTGCATTGGCCATGCTGAATTCTCCATCAGTGTGCCCGAACAGGAGCCGGAGTGTGGCGACTGGGGGTTTTCTCACTGACTTCATTGCAGTGTTAATGTAAGCCGACTTGTGACTTTAATAAATGAGCTTTAAACATCAGTAGAAGGTGAACTGATTATACAAAGCATACTGTTCATAAAGAAGGAAAGGGAAGAGAGCGCCAAATGTAGTGTTAGAGTCACAGGTTGTAGAGAAAGATCGACTTAATGCGCGTTGGGTCCATTCACATAAAATCATAAAACTCACAAAATTCATAAGAAGTGCTATAATTTTTGTTGCCGTCGCGTTGCAGTGACTTTCTGCTGTAATGTGTGCATGATTCCTTGTCACAGAGGGGAAAAAAAAAGAATCGGGCTTTTTTGGCATCACCCCTTTGCCTCCGGATACACTTTACTAATGTCAGACTTTGCTCTCCAGATCTCTGATATCCATGTCACTGGGGAGTCTGAGGACATGTCCGCCAAGGAGAAATTATTACTGTGGTCGCAACAGACAACAGAGGGCTATGCTGGAGTCAGATGCGAGAACTTCACTTCGTGTTGGAGAGATGGCAGATTATTTAATGCAATCATTCATAAATACAGGTACTGCTTTTGTATATCTCGCAGGCACGTACTGCTGTTCTCTCGTCCTTTTTTGTTTTAACCTGTTCACAATTTAAGAGCGTGAAGTGTGTGAAGTTTATTGTGTATTTGTTCCTGAGACATGAGCATTGCTGGCAATGTCAGAATGCAGGAAACGTTCTTTGCTATCCTTGCCTGAATCATCAATTTAAGATGGTTACTAACAAGTTCAATGGAGGAATTTCTTCACCCAGAGAACAAAAATGTGCAGCTGGCTACCGCGAGGTGTAATCATAGAAACTAAAAGCAGGAGTAGGCCATTTGGCCCTTCGAGCCTGCTCCACCATCCATCTTGATCATAACTGATCACCAAATTCAGTATCCTGATCCACCCCACAACCCACCCTTACTCCCCTATCCCTCGATCCCTTTAGCCCCAGATAATTGAGATAAGTGCATTCAACAGGAGGCTGAGGTTGGAATTCTGCGGCCTCTCTCGCTCCGCTGCCGTTGCCAGCTAGTCCGGAGAATTTGGAGCTGAGCTAAGCCAAGTCTCCAGTCGCTGCAGCGGGACTGGAGAATCCCAACCGTGAGCGAGGTTGGAGAATTCCAGCCTGGACGAGTACAGTACTCGACAGAAAAGAAGGCGAGGGAGAAATGAAGTAAGCTGGGTGGATCTTGTGAAGCATTAACACCTGAAAAGACCAGTTAATCGGATGGACTGTTTCTGTGCCGTAGACCTGATGTAGAAACCTGGTGAAATGATCTGGCAAAAAAGACAGTGCATCGGCTGCCAGTATAGTGAAAACAGCAACTGCTGGACAAGGCTTAGCAGATCAGACAGCGTCTCTGGAGAAATAAACAGATTAATGTTTCATAGTGCTGACCTTACGGCAGAGAAGATGTCAGGGACGATTTCTCCCCAAAACGTGCTTAGTGTCGAATTTGCGTAAAGAGTGGAATAAATCACTGGTGCCCCCCCCCAACCAGCCAGCAACCCCAACACACTCTCCTTTCTCCACCACCACCACCACCGCATAGTCCCTGTCAGCAGCCCCAACCTCGCCAGCAGGCTGACCACCCCAACCCACCTGCCCCCACCCTCATCCCAGTGGGCCAGCCCCAAATCGCTGGCCTCCCCCTTCTGTCACTCGGCCCAAATGCAGAGTGGCAGTGGGGCCCCACCCATCAGACCCTGCCCCCTTCGTTTTGCCCTATGCCAGATGGCACCGGGACTCTGGCTGCTGGAGAGAGCCCCCCCCCCCCCCCCAACCAAGTCCAGAGGTCAGGACAAGAGGAGGCAAGAACTAAGGTGAGGATTGGTCAGGCAAGAGAGAGGAAATGGGAAAACAGCCAAGGTGGGAGAGAAACAGGGGAGCAGAACGTCAAGGGGGAAATCCCTGGCAGTGAACAAAAGCAAACTGCTGCAGCTGCCAAAAATCTGAAGTAAACATTGGAGTGCCAGGTGTAATTGCTGCTTTAGAATAATAAAGTTATCAACGAGTAAAGCAATTGCAGCCCAATCCATTCGTCATTATGGGTAATAAAGGATTTGGAAATGGGCTTTGGACTCTGATGTAACCTGTACTTTTTTAGATTGCCCTTTTGGGGTAAATGGTACGTTGGCTTAGGAAGGTCCCGGACGAGCCCAAGGTTTGGGTGGCAGGATGGCATAGTGGTTAGCCCTGCTGCCTCATAGCACCAGGGAACCAGGTTCGATTCCCAGCTTAGGTCACTGTCTTTGTGGAGTTTGCACATTCTCCCCGTGTCTGCGTGGGTTTCCTCCGGGTGCTCCAGTTTCCTCCCACAGTCCAATGATGTGAGGGTTAGCTGGACTGGCCATGCGAAATTGCCCCTTAGTGTAAGGGGAAAGGAATTGGGTAAATGCATGGGGTTATGGGGACAGGGTTTGGGTGGGATTGTGGTCAGTGCAGGCTGGATGTGTTAACTGGCCTCCTTCAGCACTGTGGGATTCTGTGATTCTGTAAGATCCCTAATTCATTCTGGATTTTCTTATGTCGGGAGGGTATGGCATGCATGATGATTAATCTCTGCATCTGGTGAGGGCAAAGGTGAAGCTTTCATAAAGCTAAACTTGCCCAAAACTATGTTACCCACATCCTAACACACACCCAGTTCCAGTTACCCATCACCCCTGTACTCATTAACCAATATTAAATAAGAATTTAAAAATTCCTCCATGGCCTCCCGACCTCAGCCAAGCCCTCCGTGTTCTGTTCATTCCTCCAATTCTGACTTCTTCTTCTGAGACAGGATGAAAGCAGTGCTTTCCTGACCCTTTGTACTGTGAAACTCAGCTTCCCTGAAAAACTACTTCATGTGGCTTACCATCGCAAAGTGAAATTTTACTTCATTTTGTTTTCATTCAGTAAATCTGTGTGAAAGAATAATGGCATTATCCTTCCAAGGGAAGGTTAAAAGGAGATTTGTTCACTATCCTCTGCATTGTAAGTATGGGCGGCACAGTGGTTAGCACTGCTGCCTTACAGCGCCAGGGTCTGGAGTTCGATTCCCGGCTCAGGTCATGGATTTCCTCCGGGTGCTTTGGTTTCCTCCCACAGCCCAAAAAATGTGCTAGTTCGGTGGATTGGCCATGTTAAATTCTCCCTCAGTGTACCCAAACAGGTACTGGACTGGTGACTAGGAGATTTTCACAGTAACTTCATCGTGGTGTTAATATAGGCCTACATGTGACATTAATAAATAAACTCTTTAAAACTTTGAAAATGTCAATGGGATGGAATTCCATAATTGGGGTCCACCCTTCCATTACAGAAATTGTCTGTAGAATTGCCGTGGTTGGGAAAACTGTGGCTTTTATGGATTGACGTTGTTGGTAAGATTGCAGTTGGAATAATTATTTCTGCTTGGGTGTGTGCTAAGTCTAACAGTGAAGACATAGTCACCAGACGAGGCACACAAGGAATGGTTGCCAGGCATTTATCTGATTAAAACATTGCATAAGAACCTTGCAAAAATGCACAAATGCGCAATCGGAGGTGATGTAGACCAACATTGTTGTGCTTTGGGCAAAAGACAATCATTGGCCTATCCAGTTTGTCATTCCAAACCTCCCAGCATGAGTCTATGGCTGATTATTCCTAGATCCTGTTTCCCAGCAGCAATTCATCCAGTTTGTTTTCAGTTCCACCACTCTCCCTCCCACATATTCAAAAAAAGAATTATCTTGGCCGAATTTCTTTTCTTTTTAACCAGATATGCTTCACTTTATAAATGAAAGACATGCATTCATCGAGTAGCTCACCATTATGTCCACAGTTGCACCACAACCAATGAAGTGCCTTTGAAGTGTAGCCACTGTATGAAAACATTGTGGACGAGTTGCACATATTAAGCTCCAGTGATGATACTGTGCCTTGAAGAAATCTATTTTAGTCTTTTTGTTTGCAGGTTTTCCCAAGCAGCTCTTAGCATTTTATTTTAGGCACTGAAATATCCGTGAGCGGTGACCTCTAATTGTTACTGAAGTATGTTAATAGATAATGTGTTTACTTTAATCTGGGCTAAGTTTCCTGGGGTTTTAATGATCCCTCGGGGTTGCTGACTGGGGCTTGATTTGGAGATCATTGACAGGTCAGATGATGCCTGGGGGACAATTCCTTTTCATAGCAATGTCCAGGATTTGTGTTTCCGTTTAGTTGCGAGCTAGAAGCTGGTGGAAGCAGGTAGTTTTGCTCTCTCTCTCTCTCTCCCCCCCCCCCCCCACCCCTCCTCTCTCTCTCTCTCTCTCTCTCTCTCTCTCGCAGTTGCTGTTAGAAGCTACTGGGAGGAAGCAGCGTGCTTCTATCTCTATCCAGCTTCAGAGTTTTAATTCAATTTCTAAAGGACAAATTCACATGAGATGCTGCAAAATCCAACATGACATGAGCATACTTGCTTTCTGTGCCAAGCGTAGAATGGGGTGAATGTTTGTGGGTGTTGTTTGAATTGTAACATTAAATTTAGCTGTTAAGGTTGATGCAATATCATTTTTTTGTAACTGGTAAAAGTTATTGCAGATTTTTCTTGTTATAGTTTAACTGTGTTCTTAAATAAACTTGGTTTGATAAAAGCTCCCTAGTGGGTCACTTGAATCATACCTGGAGTGAAACGCTTTATGCTCACCCCAATGCCAAATTTAAAGGTAAAAACTTAGGATCTAGACTGACTTCAGAAAATACCTTGGAGTTTCTGGCCTGGGTCATTTACACTCCCACAAGCTTTTGTGCAATAAATGGCCAGATGGTCTATTCCAAGTGTAGGTGGTGGGATTAGAAGTGCAATGTGCGTTGTGACAGAATCAGCTGCAAATAATTTTGCACCTTGGAATGTCTGAAGTCAGAATTATTTGTTGGCCGAGAGTGAACATTCCTCACCTTCTTGTACAACAAAAAAATCAAACCCAGTCTCCACGCAATTCTTTTGCAAACCATGATTTATTTGTTTAGGGAGGATTAGTGCAGAAAATGTTGGATCCTTTTTTATAGATTCACCGCATAAGCAACTGCATGGTGTTCCAGTGCAGTTTACGCCGTTAATTCACGATTTGTGATCAAGTGAGGAGCCGAGGTTGTAAAGTTGGGGTGCCACAGTGGCAGAGTGGTTAGCATTGCTGCCTCACAGTGCCAGGGACCTGGTTCGATTCCAGGCTTGGGTCGTTGTCTGTGAGGAGTTTGCACTCTCTGTGTCTGCGTGGGTTTCCTCTGAGTGCTCCAGTTCCCTCCCACAGTCTGGAAGATGTGCTGGTTCGGAGCATCGGATGTGTTAAATTCTCCCTCGGTGTACCCGAACAGGCACCGGAGTGTGGCGACTGGGGGGGGTTTTCACAGTAATTTCATTGCAGTGTTAATGTAAGTCTACTTGTGACATTAATAAATAAACGAAAAACTCTTTTTAGGCTGGAGTGTTGTGTCCAATTCAAACCAGCATACCTGAGAATGGCTGTCAAGTCTAGAGAGGGTGCAGAGAACATTCCCGTAGAATCCCTACAGTGCAGAAGGTGTCCATTCAGCTCATCAAGCATATCCTAACTCTCCAGGAGGAAACACAGGCAGACTGGGGAACGCAAGAACATAAGAAATAGGAGCAGGAGTAGGCCATCTTGCCCTTCGAGCCTGCCCCGCCATTCAATAAGATCATGGCTGATCTGAAGTGGATCAGTTCCACTTTCCGGCTTTCTCCCCATAACCCTTAATTCCCTTGCCTACTAAAAACCTATCTACCCGTGTCTTAAATATATTTAGTGAGGTAGCCGCCACCACTTCAATGGGTAGAGAATTCCAGAGATTCACCACCCTTTGAGTGAAGAAGTTCCTCCTCAACTCCATTCTAAACCGCCCCCCCCCCAATCTTGAGGCTGTGCCCTCTAGCCTTGTTGTCCTTTCTAAGCGGGAAGAATCTCTCTACCTCTACCCTATCCATCCCCTTCATTATCTTATACGTCTCTATAAGATTCCCTCTCATTCTTCTAAACTCCAACGAGTACAGACCTAGTCTATTTAGTCTCTCTTCATAGTCCAACCCCCTCATCTCCGGAGGGGAGAGTGTGCAGACTCTGCACAGTCAGACAGTGGCCCAAGCTGGGATTTTCACAGCAACGTCATTGCAGTGTTAATGTAAGCCTACTTGTGACGATAATAAATAAATTTATAACTTAAACTTGCTGAACACTATAATGAAGTTTCTATGAAAATCCCCCAATCGCCACACTCCGGTGCCCGTTCGGGTGCACCGAGGGAGAATTTAGCACGGCCAGTGCACCTAACCAGCACGTTTTTTTTTTCAGAGGAAACTGGAGCACCCGGAGGAAACCCACACAGACGTGGGGAGAATGCGCAGACTCCGCACAGGCAGTGACCCAAACCGGGTCCCTGCCGCTGTGAGGCAGCAGTGCTAACCACTGTGCCAACACACATTCTACTTCTTTACTCATTCGAATGATTTTCTTTCCTGCAGCCATTGAATTCGGGCTGCAGGAAGTACTTGAAATATAATAATGCAACACAGCTGCAGTTCTGTCAAACTTTGTGACAGATGTGTTGAAAGAGGCAGATTGCTTTGACATGATTTGCCCAAACCTGCCTAATCCTTGGCTGGGCTGAAGACTCAGATATTTATTTACATTGTATCGAGTTGCTCCATGGCCTGTTCAAGCAGATTCCTAAATGTACCTCCCAGGTATAGAATTTTGGAACTAAATTATCCCTTAAAGCAACCTCTGGTGAAATCTTTTTTTTGTCATGGTTTTAATAGTAAGTGATACAAGGCTTTTGGGTGATCCGACAATTTTCCAGCTCTGGTTCAACCTGCTTGTGTGGGACCGTCCAGACGGTATTTCACTCGAGGAAACGAGCTTTGGGAATGCTCGGATTCATTGTGGGCATGAGGCTGAGACCACCGTACCCTGTCACCGTTCTCCCCTGCGTAGGGGCGACACGGTGGTTAGCACTGCTGCTTCACAGCGCCAGGGACTCGGGTTCGATTCCCGGCTTGGGTCGCTGTCCGTGTGCAGTCTGCACGTTCTCCCCGTGTCTGTGTGGGTTTCCTCCGGGTGCTCCGGTTTCCTCCCGCGTTCCGAAAGATGCGCTGGTTAGGTGTGTTGACCCGAACAGGCGCCGGACTGTGGCGACGAGGGGAATTTCACAGTAACTTCATTGCACTTTATTTAGTGTAAGCCCACGTGAGGCTAATAAATAAACTTCAGCGTGCAGTTAGTAAAGGAAAGGAAGGCATTAATATATCGTCAGTGAACTTGTGATGTCCAAAACCACTTTACAGCCAATGAAGTACTCCAGAAGGTCTCATGTAAGAAACATGGCAGTCCATCTGTGCACAGCAAGCTCCCACAAATGATAATGAGATGAATAACCAAATCATCTGAGGGAAATGTGCAAGCTCACAACACCTTGCTTCTCTTCGGCTGGTCGTGTGGGGTGTTTTACGTCTGCCTGAGAGGCCTTGGGATTAAACATCATTTTTTTTTTTTAAGAATTCATTTTACGGGGTGTGGGTCTCACTGGCAAGGCCAGCACCTATCGCTCCTTCCTTGTTGCCCTACAGAATGTAAGGGTGAGCTGCCTCCTTGAGCCGCTGCAGTCGATGAGGTGTAGGAGCACTCACCGTGCTGGCAGAGAGGGAGTTCCCAACGTCAGTGAAGGAATGACCATGTATTCCCAAGTCAGGATGGGTGTGACTTTGAGGGGATCTCCCGGTGATGGTGGTTTGCAGGTATCTGCCCCTCTTTTCCTTCTAGTTGGCAGCGGCCGTGGGTTTGAAAGGTGCTGCCGAAGGAAACTTTGTGAGTTGCTGCAGTGCAGACGGTACGCACACTGCCACTGTTCGTCAGTGGTTGAGGGACAGAATGTTTATGGTTGGGGTAGCAATCAAGCAGGCTGTTTTATCCTGGATGGTGTCAAGCTTCTTGAGTGTTGTTGGAGCTGCACCCATCCAGGCAAGTGGGGAGGATTCCATCACACTCCTGACTTGTGCCTTGTGATCAGATGGTGGACAGACTTTGGGGAGTCAGGAGGTGAGTTACTCGCCGCAGCACTCGAAGCCTCTGACCTGCTGTCATCACGGCAGTATTTATTTGGTCAGTCCAGATTTGATTCTCGTCAATGGTAACCCTCAGGATGCTCATAGCAAGAGATCCAGTGATGATGACGCCACTGAATGTCAAAGGGTGATGGGTAGATCCACTCTTGTTGGAGAGGATCATTGCTCGGCACTTGTGTGGCGTGTATGTTCCTTGCCACTTACCAGCCCAAGCCTGGCTATTGTCCAGGTCTAGCTGCATTCGGACATGAACTGTGCCTTTAGCTGAGGAGTTGTGAATGGTGCTGAAAATTGTGCAATCCTCTGCGAATATCCCCACTTCTGGTGGAAGGAGGCCATTGATGAAGCAGCGGAAGACGGTTTGGCCCAGTGTGCTATCCTGAAGAACTTCTACTGAGTAAGTGCCACTTGCTAGTGCTGTTGACGACCCTTTCCATCACTTGACTTATGATCGAGAGTAGACTGACAGGGCAGTAATTGACTGGGGTAGATTGGCACTGCTTCTTGTGCACAGGGCATACTCAAGCAAACTTCCTTATTGCTGGGTAGATGCCAGTGTTGTATGCCACCTCCAAAAGTGCAGCACTCCTTCAGCACTGTTCCTCTGGCTGGTGGAGGTTGGAGGTGCAGCTAAATAAGCTTTTTGCCTTTGCTGTGGCTCATCTTGTGGATCTTCAGACAATTGGAGAAGTTTTGACCAAACAAACTGCTTTGTCCTGGATGATGATGGAACTCCTTGAGGAGCTGCATTTATCTAGTCAAGTTGGGACTATTCCCTCACACTCCTGACTTGTGACTTGTTAATGGTCAATAGGATTTGCAGAGCCAGAGGTGAATAATCCCCAGCTTGTAACAATTGGACGGCTGGTCCAATATGTTTCTAAGGATAAATTTCAGTTGATGAGGGGGTTTGGCGATGCTGAATGTCAAGAACACAAGAAACAGGAGCAGAAGTAGATCATACGGCCCATGGAATATCCATAACCCCAGTTCTTTGGTTGTGAATTCCAAAGATTCAATGCACGTTTGAGTCAAGTAATTTCTCCTTGTCTGTGTTGAGTGAACAGACCCTATTCTCCAACTCAGAAAAACAACCTCTTTGTCTTCTCTGTCAAGCTCCTGGAGAATCCTATTTGTTTCAATGAGTTTGCCTCTCATTTTTCCGATCTCCAGAGAATATCGAGCCAATTTATTCTGCCCGTCCTCCTTGGACAACCCTCTCATCCCAGGGACCAAAGGGGTGAGCCCTCATTGTCAAAATGGAGATCTTTCCTTAAATATGAAAACCTAAACTGTGCACAATATTCAAGGTGCGGTCTCACCAAAATCTCATACAACTGTAGCAGAATTCCTTTTCTCCAATCCCATTGCAATAAAGGCCGACGTGTCCTTTGCCTTCCTAATTGTGGAATTTTCTGGCCACGCTCGCCCCAAAACTGGACATTCCTGCCGGAGATCAATGGATCTTTGCCTGGTCCGCGGGCCCGCCTGCTACAATTCCAGCAGCGAGCGGGATGGGAAAATCCCCCCCCCCCCCCCGTACGAATGTACCCAAGTCTCTCTAACATTTAAATTTTTAAAAAATACTCTGCGTTTCTATGATAAATAGCCTCACATTTCCCTATATGATACTCCATCTGCCATCTGTTGCCCACTCGTTTAACTTCTCTATATTTCTCTACAGTCTCTGCCCTTCCAACAGTTTACCTTGCCATCAGCAAACAGCTACATTAGTCTGCATCTCTGAAGCCGTTGAAATGAATGTAAATAGCCAAGGCCCCAGCACTGATCCTTGCAGAACTTCACTGAATGCACCCTGCCTACTTGAAAATGCCCCACATTTTGCCTCCTGTTCATTAACCAATCTTCTCTACGTGCTACTATATCATCCCAACCCTGAGCCCTATTAACCTTTTGTGTGCCTTTTGGAAATCCAGTTATACTCATCAGTTGGCTCCCCCTCGACCCTACAAATTACATCTTCAAGAAACTCGAATACATTTATTAACCAGGATTTCACTTTTGTAAAACCTTGCTAATTTCTAATCATATTATACGTTTCCTTAACATTAAATTTCTGAATTGTCCCAGGGACTGATGCTGGGCTAATTGGCCTACAATTCAATGTTTTCTCTCTCCCTCCCTTTGTTGCGTTTGCCCTTTTCCAGCCTAATGGGTCTGTTCCTGAACCAAAGGAATTTTGGAAGATTAAAGCTAGTGCATCCGTCAACTCTGCAGCTATCTCTTAGAATCTTGGATGTAGGTCATCAGGTCGAGGGATTTTTTTTTTTGGATTGCGATCTCTTTGGTTTCTCCTATGGTGCGGACTTGGACCAGACTGTTTATTCTAAGAGGATTCACAAAAGATATCTTGGAATTCAGTAGGTCCTGAAATAGACTAAGGTGGGGCCTGGACTAACCAGGTCCCTTCTTTGGAACACGATTGGCCATTGTTGACACAGTGGCCATCCTGGCTTGCTTGCAAACAAAAAGTGTGGGGGGGATGGTGAAGCTGCCTCCAAAAGGTAGATCCACAGGGAACGCCCAACCCTGGAAAAGACAGGGAAAGGCACTTAAAAAAAACAACTACAGGTCTGCTGTTTGGTAACTAGGCAGCTAATAGTGCCACGCCTGCAGGACAGAGGTAAGAGACTGTGTGTCTCTCCTCCCTGCGAACGCGATTCCATCTACTGAGCTCACCTGTTTAATGAAGCAACCTCTGGCAATTTGACAGTGAGGTCATTACAGCTACAGAGACAACTCTGCAACCTCAAGACTTTCACTTAGACAGGACAACACCTCAACTTCAAAACCTAATAGAGTCTGAATTATTCCAATTTTTACAAGTTTTTCAAAATCTCCTTTTAGTAACTAAACTTTGTGCATGTGTTAGTAACATTATCCTTTCTTAAGTTACTTCCAGACCAATAGTTTGAAATAAATTAACCCTTTCCTTTTAAGCAAAAGGGTTTTGTTGCTGGATTGTTTTTAAATTGAATTTTGTTTTGATTTGATTTGATTTATTATTGTCACATGTATTAGCATACGGTGAGAAGTATTGTTTCTTGCGCCAGACAAAGCATACCGTTCATAGAAAAGGAAAGGAGAGAGTGCAGAACGTAGTGTTACAGTCACAGCTAGGGTGTAGAGAAAGATCAACTGAATGTAAAGTGGGTCCATTCAAAAGTCTGATGGCAGCAGGGAAGAAGCTGCTTTTAAGTTTCTCACCCACAGATGTATACATTGTCCACATTGACTTTGGGGAACACCTTTTTTTAAAGTGTCTGTGACACCAGTTTAAGAGGACCCCATTTGAGTGAAGCAGCTCACCCTTCCCCGAACACTGCTTGTGCCTCATGAACTGAAACCCATTCTTCTCACAGCACCCTCTGGGCCACAGGTTTAATTCTTTAACCTGCTTGACTCTACGCCAATGGGCACAAGGCTGAGATAACCACCCAGAGATCGTAACCTCTTAATCTGCATTTTAATTTGGACCCCAACTCCTCAAAATCTGTCAGCACAATTTACGCCATTAGTCCATACGTGGACGATGACTGGATCGTCCCACTCCTCCAGTTGCGAGGAGATGTCCTTAACCCTGACACGAGGCAGGTAACACAGCCTTTTGATATCCTAGTAGTGGCTTCAGAGAATAGCATCTTGTTTCCTCACAGTGTATGTATACTGTGTGTGATGGATTAGTTCCCACTTAGCTCAATGGGTGCAGCCCCAACAACACCAGCCAGGACAAAGCCGCCCACTTGATTGGCACCACATCCATTCCCACCACCACCAAGGCTCAGTAGCAGCAATATGTACTACCTACAAGATGCACTGCAGAAATTCACCAAAGATCCTTAGACAGCACCTTCCAAACCCATGACCACTTCCATCTCAAAGGACAAGGGCAGCAGATAGCTGCAAGTTCCCCTCCAAGCCACTCAACTTCCTGACTTGGAAATATAGCACCGTTCCTTCACAGTCGCTGGGCCAAAATCCTGGAATTCCCTCCCTCACAGCATTGTGAGTCAGTGGCACTGTGCGCATGGACTCCAGCAATTCAAGAAGGCAGCTCACCACCACCTTCTCAAGGGCAACGAGGGATGGGCAGTAAATGCTGACCAGCCAGCGACACCCACGTCACATGAATAAATAAGGAAAAACGGTATACTGGCTCCGAACACTACCAATTCTTTTTGGCCTTTTTTCCATCCCCCCCGCCCTCCCTTTGAATGGCATCTTGTACCATGGTCAGTCCACTCATCCAGATTTTTGCTTTTCTCCTCATCCACACATAGCTGTTAAACAAAGCCAGGGGTCATGGTTCCTCCGTCACTATATGCTGTCTCCCCACATCTGCCTCCTCCTGAGTCACACCCTTCTGGCCCTGACTGTAGGCCAGCCCTGACTGTATGAAGATATGCTGAACCTAAGGGGTTTGACTCCCCCTGGAACAAAGCATCCATATAACTCTCCCCCGCTTTGCCCCTCAGTGTCTGCAACACTGACTCCACCTCAGCAGCACAGAGCTGCAGTTGTGCAAGCGGCAGACACCTAAATGCTAACATCAGGGATTGCATTGCATTCCATAGACTTCCACAGGCTGCAATCACGGCACACCGCTGTCCACCGCTGCCATGTCTGTCTAGCCTCATTTACTTAATTAGTTATTAATTTATACGGTGAAAGTAAGAGGAAGTTCCTGGCTTGGAGACAAAGTAAAAAAAGATTCACTGGCAACTGGAGATAGGAAAAAAGATACAAACAAAAAGTACCTCATATATCCTGCTGCACCAAAAATTCACACACGAACCAATTTCCCAACCGCACCAGGCCAGAGATGAACCCTTAACCAGTGTGTTAAACTTGACAGAGTCATAGAACCCCTACAGTGCAGAAGGATGCCATTCGGCCCATCGAGTCTGCACCATTCACGACCCCACCCAATTGCCCCATGCATTTACCCTAGCTAGTCCCTCTGACACTAAGAGGGGGGCAATCCATCTAACCCGCACACCTTTGGACTATGGGAGGAAACCCACGCGGACGCGGGGAGACTCTGCACGGACGGTGGCCCAAGCTGGGAATCGAACCCGGGTCGCTGGCACTGTGGAGCAGTGTTGCTAACCGCTGCGCCACTGTGGTTTGATACAAACTTAACAGAAATTCCCACTTGATTCGAATTCCCAATTTTGCACTTGTTCTACATTTCATTGAGGTATAATGTCCTGTCTGTGCAGTTTGTAAACCTGACTGCTTTTACAGTGGACTGGTGACTCACTCCCAAGCCTCAGCTTCCTGCTACAATGATGTGGAGATGCTGGTGTTGGATTGGGGTAAACACAGTAAGAAGTCTGACAACAACAGGTTTAAGTCCAACTGATTTATTTGATAGTAAACTCACAAGCTTTCGGGGATTGCCCCTTCGTCAGGTGAATGGAGAGTTCTGGCCTCAGACAGAGCAAATAACGACACACAGTTTACAGATTACTGATCAGGATGTGAGTCTTTAAAGCTAACCTGCTATTCAAGTCTTAAAGATGCCGACAATGTGAGTGGAGATAGCATTAAGCATAGGTTAAAGAGATGTGTACTGTCTCCAGACAGGACAGTAAGTGACGTTTTGCAAACCCAGGCAAGTCATGGGGTATACAGATAATGCAACATGAACCCAAGATCCTGGGTTTGCAAAACCTCACTTACTGTACTGTCTGGAGACAATACACATCTCTTTAACCTATGCATAACGCTCTTTCCACTCATACTGTTCGCATCTTTAAGACTTGAATAGCAGGTGAGTTGTAAAGACTTGCATTCTAATCAGTAATCTGTAAACTGTCTGTGCTGTTATTTGCTCTGTCTGAGGCCAGAACTCTCCATTCACCCGACGAAGGGGCAAACCCCGAAAGCTTGTGAGCTTACTATCAAATAAATTGGTTGGACTTAAACCTGCTGTTGTCAGACTTCTTAGAATAATTAACACCCATTCAAGGCAGTCACTTTGATCTGATTGACAGAAACCTGGCACTGCCGGACAGCTCCTGCCTAACTGGGTACTTAACTAGCTTGCAGTCTGGAAGTTCTAGGTCAGAGTCTAACTCTTAATCTAAATTTAAACTTGAGAAAAATTCACCAGAAATTCCCATGTGAACTCTGTCTGCTTTGTACTCTGGCATCATCTCCTCTGTGTGAGTGCTTTCTCAGTGGTCTAACTTTCTCTTCTTCATTTACCTGACCCCTACATGGCACAAATGTTGCTTGCCACTTAGCCCAGGTTAGGGTATGGCCCCTGGTCTTGTTGCATTTGGGTTTGAACTGCTTCAGTATCTGAAGAATTGCAAATGATGCTGAACGTGGTGAAAATCCCCATTTCTGATACTCTGGTTAGGAAGTCCACACTGAAGATGATTCGGCTTTGGGCCATTGGTCTGGAGAGCTCCTTTGCTCCAGATATGATTGCAGTCAGTGAGGAATTACCTCCCAAGCCGCAATGACTTCAGTTTTGCAAGATCTCCTTGGTGACACCTGCACTGAAATACTACTAAGGGTAAGCACTCTTGCTCACATCTGGCATTCTGTTCCTCTGTCCAAGATTAGACCGAGGCTGAGTGGTCCATCTGGTTTTAACCTGGTTATCCTCTGCAAAAAGTTGGGGGGGGGCGGTTGTGGGGAGGAAGCGGAGAGAGATGGGTAGCTCAGTCACTCAGAGCAAAGTTAAGAAGCAGTTTGGTGTGTGGACTGGAGTTATGTAGAGATTGGACTCAGATGGATGGCATGTTTCCTTTGCAGAGTGAGCCAAGGGATTATCAACCCAGAAAGGAATTTTGGACTTCATATTTTGCTCCAAAACACTGAGACAGTTTGGGAGGCTGATGTTTCGATTATTCTAAGCCAATCCACGAGGCAGGTTTTGCCCCTATTTGCTGGTTGGAGTTGTTAGGTACTTCAAGCTCCCTACGAAGCCGCTCCAGTGCAATTCTGAAGGAGTGCTGCAGTGTTCAAGATGGTGGCCCTCTTATCAGATGGTAGGTCAATGATTTACCATTCGGTTGGAGGTCAAGACTGTAAGACATAGGAGCAGAATTAGGCCACTCGGCCCATCAAGTCTGCTCTGCCATTGAATCATGGCTGATATTTTTGTCACCCCCATTCTCGTGCCTTTCCCCCATACCTCTGATCCCCTTATTAATCAAGAACCGATGGATCTCTGTCTTAAAGACGCTCAATGACCTGGCCTCCACAGTCTTCTACAGCAAAGAGTCCCACAGATTCCCCACCCTCTTGCTGAAGAATCCATAGCATTATTTCAGAGATGGGGGTATCTTCCTGCTCCTCCCGTCAATGTATATCACACAGCCAACAACAATACTTAAGATTTTTGTTGATCAGTGTTGAGGGGAACTTGATGTGTGCAAATTGGCTGCTTTGTTTTTGACAGCATAAATGGGATTATGATTCTAAAGTACATCATTACCTCCCTCTCTCCCAATTCCTCTCTTCCACTCCTCTTACTGCCTTACACCCTCACACTCTTCCCCCACAATCCCACCCTCTCACTCTCTCCTTCTCACTCTCCTCCTGCACCCTCACAAAATTGCACCCTCGCACTTCCTAACAGCTGCACCCTCCTCAACCCCATCTCTCACCGTTGTGCTCTTTGTTCTCTCTCATGTGCTCTTTCTCCCCCAGCACCCTGCACCTCACTGTCATATTATCTCTCTCACTCCCCCACAGTTGTTCGCTCGCTCTCTCTCTCCACTTCTCCCACTTTTGGGCCCTTTCTGTTTCTCTCTTCTCACTACCAAATCTTCTCTCCCTGTCTGTGTGTCTCTCTCTCTCTTCTCTTCTCTTTCTCCTTCTCTCTCTCTCTCTTTTTCTCTCTCTCTCTCTCTTTTCTCTCTCTTCTCTTTCTCCTTCTCTCTCTTTCTCCTTCTCTCTCTTTCTCCTTCTCTCTCTTTCTCCTTCTCTCTCTTTCTCCTTCTCTCTCTTTCTCCTTCTCTCTCTCTTTCTCCTTCTCTCTCTTTCTCCTTCTCTCTCTTTCTCCTTCTCTCTCTTTCTCCTTCTCTCTCTTTCTCCTTCTCTCTCTTTCTCCTTCTCTCTCTTTCTCCTTCTCTCTCTTTCTCCTTCTCTCTCTTTCTCCTTCTCTCTCTTTCTCCTTCTCTCTCTTTCTCCTTCTCTCTCTTTCTCCTTCTCTCTCTTTCTCCTTCTCTCTCTTTCTCCTTCTCTCTCTTTCTCCTTCTCTCTCTTTCTCCTTCTCTCTCTTTCTCCTTCTCTCTCTTTCTCCTTCTCTCTCTTTCTCCTTCTCTCTCCTTTCTCCTTCTCTCTCCTTTCTCCTTCTCTCTCTTTCTCCTTCTCTCTCTTTCTCCTTCTCTCTCTTTCTCCTTCTCTCTCTTTCTCCTTCTCTCTCTTTCTCCTTCTCTCTCTTTCTCCTTCTCTCTCTTTCTCCTTCTCTCTCTTTCTCCTTCTCTCTCTTTCTCCTTCTCTCTCTTTCTCCTTCTCTCTCTTTCTCCTTCTCTCTCTTTCTCCTTCTCTCTCTTTCTCCTCTCTCTCTTTCTCCTTCTCTCTCTTTCTCCTTCTCTCTCTTTCTCCTTCTCTCTCTTTCTCCTTCTCTCTCTTTCTCC